>NC_134083.1:127364927-127389927 GCF_000715075.1 Nicotiana tabacum | reverse complement strand
TTGAGTTATTCATCACATTTTTAGTTGGGGAGCTCGCACTTGGGCGATTTTGGAGGCGATTTTCACTACAAGGATTGGGGTAAGTGTTCTCTACTTGGTTTTGATTATATTTCATGAATCTATCTTCGATTTTGGCATTTGGATTATGATTTTTAAAGAGAAATTGGGGATTTTATCTAAACTTTCCTGAAGTGAACTTTTGGGTTTTGAACATCGATTCAGAGTTGGGTTTGAATGAAATTAGTATGGTTGAACTTTTAATTGAGTGGGTTATCGGATTTTGTGAGTTCTGTCGGGTTCCGAGAAGCGGCCCCGGGTTTGACCTTTTAGTTGACTTTGAGTAAATCTGTAAAGATTTCACCTTTATCGATTGGGTTTGCTTCTTATAGCATTAGTTGATGATTTTGAGTTACTTTTGGCTAGTTTCGAGCCACTCGGAGGATGATTTGAGCGGGATGGCGCTTCTAGTGTATTGATTTGGCTTGTTTGAGGTAAGTGTCTTGCCTAACTTTGTTGGGACAATTTTTCCTACTAATTGATATTGTTTGCTACATGCGGGGGTTATGCATATACGAGGTGACGAGTGTATATGCATGTGACGGGGTTAATCATGCTCGGGGATAAATTATACGATTAATTGTGCCTTGTAGAATTAAGTGACCTTCTTGTTTCATGTCTTACTTGACTTCTAGATTACTAAGAATATGAAATTAAATTCTAGAAACCAAGATTTAGCTTATTATAACTTGATTAACATTTTGACGGATTTTTGTGAAACTATTGATGTGTTTAATTAGGTCATCACTATGCTTAATCACTAATACATCGCTATGACTGTTATTCTTGAGATATTGGATATACTTGAGTTGAAGATCATTTTTGAGACTTGTTGAAATACTTGAACAATAAGGTTCTTGAGGTTTATTGAATTGTTATTGGATTGAAAGTTGTGATTGATGTTCATTTGGAATATTCGGTTAGTCACTCTTCTTGATGTTATTCATGCTTCCTACCTTGCTTGTCATTGATATACATGTGCTTGTTGAGGAAAAGGGTAAAGCACGAAGGGTAATATCGTACCATTGTATATACATTATCATGTGAGGAAGAGTGTAAAGCACGAAGGATGATGTTGTGCCATTTCATTTACATTATCATATGAGGATGAGAGTAAGAGCATGAAGGGTGATGTTGTGCCATTTTATTTATATTATCATGATCTCATTTACATTATCATGTGAGGATGAGAGTAAAAGCACAAAGGGTGATGTCATGCCATTTGATTAACATTATCATGTGAGCATGAGAGTAAAATTAAAGCACGAAGGATGATGTCGTGCCATTTCATTTACATTATCATGCTTTTATATTATCACGTGTTCATGGCACGAAGGGTGTTTCCGTGCAGGCGAGCATGAGGGACATGCATTATGTTGTGATATCTTTTCATTGTGTATATGTTCATGCCTTTATCTTGAGTTGTTACCGTTGCACCTATGTTTTCTATGTGACTTGTCGTTGTTGTTCAATCTTTATCCTCTATCTCAATTGTTGTTGTGTTGTCCATGCCTTCTATCTGTTTAACTTCCAAATATCATACTTTTCTTCTTGTTGTCATATCCACATCCATGTCGTTTCTCATTTGTTGCACTTCTTAATCCTTCTATCATGCTAGTTATTCATGTCTTCTATTTGTTAGCTCATAAAAATTATGCCTTCCCTCTTGTATGTTATATCTATATCTTGGCCTTCTACCATGTTAGTTAGTTAAATTTATTTTCTTCTTTCCTAATTGTTGTCATTACTTCTATGCCTTCTACCTAGTATGTTACCGTTGCCCTGTTTGTTATTGCTACCTATGTATTTTCTACTTTTTCATTACTGTTATTGGTATTTCTTTCACCTGGTTGGTCCTGTTATACGTATATTTGGCGAGGATGAGATAAATGCACGAAGGGTATTTCCGTGCCATTTGATTTTCTATCTTGAGTACATTTCTTACACTATGAAATTTATGGTTTTACTATCGTGGTTTGATGGTTATCGCTCTACGAAAAGGATTGGTCGTGATATTGAGGAACATTAATCGTGGTTTCTTCTAGTAATCATTTACTGCTTCGCATATTTGTTTCTTCTGCTCTTTTCTGTTATGTTCCAGTATTGTTCTATTGCTAGTCTACTGCACAGGTTATATAAGTGAGTATCTTTTAGCTAAAAATCCCCGTTACTAATTTACCGAGGTTAGTCAAGATACTTATTGAGTACATGGGGTCGGTTGTACTTATACTATACTTCTGCACCTTGCGTGCAGATCTTGGAGCGGAGCTGCATTGGATGACAGGAACTAACTCTGAAGATGTTTGTGCCTTTTGGGTGTGGCTACCACTTGTCCCTGTGTAGTTTTAGAGTTGAATTCTGTTTATGTACATTTCAAACATAAGTTGTATTTATTTCATATCAGTTTTATTTAACAATCCAGTCTTAGTAGCTCAAGAGTTGTACTATCAGTCCTTGAAATATTGTATGAAATCCAGATATATCATTTGTTGGTCACCTTTATTTTATTATAATTGTGTTAACTGTTAATTGGCTGAACTAACGGGTTAAGTTAGGTGTTATGACGATTAGTGGATTTTAGGTTGTGACATATTTATAAAGTGTTTTCTTTCAAAGTATATGATATTGCATTCATGTTTTATTTAAAGTTGGGTTCCATCTTTTGTAAGAGATATTGAGACTCACTGAGTACCACTAGTGATGTACTGATGTTCTCTTTGTGATAACTTACATTGGACTATATCCATGTATCCGCATGTTTCACATGCGAGTAGGCTACGGACGAGCTAGGTTGACCCTCATTCCCATGCTGATTTGGTGAGCTCCGCTTTAGATCGTGGAGTTTTCCTCATTTTATTCATATAGTTAGTATTTTCTTATTTATTATTTGTTCCGAGGATTAGCAAGAAATCCTATGTCTTGTGCATTTCACTGAGTACTTTAGTAGAGGGCTTTATAGACATTTCTTTAATTGGGATATGATCGATCACATTATTGCTTGATTAAAAATCAGCTCGTGACACTTGGGCCATGGGGGCAACATATTAGCGTTCAATTGAGTTTAAAAAAATCCCACATCATTGAAATAATCATGGGGCAAGTCCTTAAAGGGGGTGTATGCACAGGAAAATCCTACATCAAAAAAGCTTGGATAGATATTTTCCAAAAAAAGCAACCTTTATATTTTAGTTATGTATTTGAAAATTATGTGGACTAGGGCCCAAAGCGAACGATCACTAATGGGATGGCCTATGACATTTGATCATCTGAATCATCCTAAACAATGATACTCATATATGCTAAATGTCCCAAATAAGTTTTAACTTATCAACCTCTAACCATTAATTATTGACTTACTGTCACGATCCCAATTTTCCTCCGTAGGATGTTGTGACGGTACCTAATCTCTAAGACTAGATAAGTGTCACGGCCCAAAATCACATGACCGACATCCAGCACACTATCCAATTCGGGTGAACCAAACTGTACAAGGATGCCTATCTATATAAAAATAGATACATGCGGAAGCCTTTTTGAAAACACAATCTTTTTAAATGATAAAAACCATACATAAAACAAAATCTTTAAATCCATCATTTTCAATAATTGAAAGATACAAAAGAATAACAACATTTCTTTCATTCATGCCATATGAATAACTCTCGATTACAACTCCAAAAGAATAACAATTGTCTATGGAATCTCTAAGACACGAGGATGAAATAAATACTTGGAAAAAATCCTAATCAAAAGTAAGTAAGATCAGCATGAAGGCTACCACGAAATAGAAGTGGTGCCTTGCTATATGCCTCGGAAAGAGAGTCATTCTAGCCTCTTCCGCTCATCACGTACCACGTCTCATCCTGAAAATATGAAAAGTAAGCGGGACCCTAGAGAAGGGCCCCTGAGGGCTGAGTACACCACCACAGTACTCAATAAGTGTCATAAACTCTATCTAACTCAAGTTCTTGGGACAAGGCTTTACAAAAATAATGCAACCAATATTTGATATAAGACAATAAAAGTTATATCAATTCATTTCTCTTTATCATTTCAAAAGAAACGACTTAAAAAATATAAATTATGATACAAACTTTTAAAATATTTATATATACCCATAATTCTAATAAGAATCGGGCAAAAACCATTTTCAACTTCATTAGGTCATTGAAATCCCTTTTGGCTCCTTAAGCCTAAACATAACAAAATTTTCTTCTATCTTTTCACCGGGAGTACATACCATCACCGACACAAGAAGGTCAACTAGGTTATGTACCTAGCGGCAAGTATCATATACCCTAATTGCTTAGGTCATCTCATCGTAGTGCCGTACGAATCGACTCAGCCATGCTATTAATAGCACCAAATAGCACCCTCTCAAGAAGGATACTCTGTCTTAGTCTATACCCCGAAGTGGCCATCTATGCCTACACCGACACGTGTAGTTTCATGATGACGAATACGATATATCTGAAATCAATCTCGGTGAGCACAAGTAAATCCAAAACATTTGATACCCAAAAATAGATTCATAGCAAATAACCTCAAAGTATCTATTTTATCAAACTATGACGTTTATAGTAAATGCAAACCTTTTGAACAAAATCAAATGAAATCCTTTATCATTAAGCAATTAACAATAAAACTCAAATATTTAATCCCTTTATCATCAACATAATTTCTTTAATAAAACTTATAACGTAAGTCTCAAGTGTCAATTTACTAACCAATATTTAAAACAAGGTTTTAAGAAAATAACATGACACTTCACATGCAATACAATATTTTAGTACATGGAGATATCCGCACCTGCTTGCCACACAAGTACGGACACAGATATATATAAATAACTCATGTCTTAACCCAAATCATGCTTTTAGAGAAAGTCCCTTGAGAAAAGTAAGTTTAATCAACTTACCTCAATTCTAAGCTCCAAATTGACTAAAATGCTCAAACGTTGCCAAACAAGCCGATTTCTACATAATGAACTCATATACATCAACGACACGTTACGACGATACAAACTAAGTCAACTAGTGTCTAACACTTAAGTCTAATTTCATAAGTTTCACATAAATTCTTATTTCACTATTTGAAGGTCAAATCCTTAAGTTTTAATTCTAAATCTCCATTAAATATGTTATGGAATCTAGTTGTTCCCTTAGAAGCTCAAAACGACATAGGTCAAACAAACCCCAATACCATTCATCATCTCTACCAACAAACTTTCCAATTTCAAGACTAGCTTTATAGGGTTTCATGAATAGATGCTTAAATACAAATCTTCCTTCATAAATATACTCTACTATGTCTATGGAGTATAATATATAAGATTGGAGTAAAGGGGTTACCTCCTTGTCAAATCCTAAAATTTTTAAGATTTGAGTTATTGAGATGTTCTTGGGATTTTCTTGAAATATCTATGAATTCCATGTAAGTGAAGAGTTAGAAGATGTAATTTAACAATCAAATCTACCAAAAATACATTTAATTCTTACCTCAAGAGGACATCAATGGTGGAGAGCTCTCTTCTCTCTCTGGACCTTCAAAAACCAAGCCTCAAAATAATAAAAGAATCCCTTCCTATAATGCCTTAAAAGGCAACAGTTGTTGCTCGTTTTTGTTTAAAGTTTTGGAAGACAAGATTGGCGCTTTGGCCAGGCATCACTGCTTTTGTCCTTGGCAGCTGGGAACATTGGGGCGATGGGGATGCGACGCTTCCAAGACAGCATCCATCCTTTGAAGCTTATCATTTCATCCTTTGATTCCTTGCCAATATTCTTCCAATCAAATCTCATGTAACTCGGGTATATTTAAATTGCATTCTTAAGTTTGAAATTAGCCCAACTTAAGTATAGAAATTCACGGGCTTCACAGTAAGCCTAACAAATATGCAAAAATATCTAAAATATCAAAATAAAGTCTCAAAACTCAAAAACTATATAGGATAAAGTTCACTGCTCAACATATACAATTTTTCCAAAATCCGGTGGTATCGATTCACAAGATCTATAACGGTGTCATAGCCAACCCTATACAACTGTAACTAATAAAAGAAGGAAAAGTATAAATATAGATGGAGAGTGACTCCGAGGCCTGCGGACGCTGGTAGGTGTACCTTGAAGTCTCCGAAAAACTGAACTCTCGATAATGCCTGAGTTGGTAGGAAGTACCTGGATCTGCACAAAAAAATATGTAGAAGTATAGCATGAGTACACTACAATGGTACTCAGTAAGTGCCAAGCCTAGAGTAGTGACGAAGTCAGGTCAAGGTCCTACTGGAATAAATAAGAAGACTTAAAGAAGTGTAAGGCAGTGTAATAATGACAATAATGACATTGAAAAAACAAATAGCATATCAAAGTTAGCTACACGGAACTAAAGCAATTAGAGCAACACGGAGAAAATAATTAATAATATGCAAAGGAACCAACAACAAAAGACAAATGCAACAAATAAAGAAATACCAACAAGAGTCACTACCGAGGTACCGCCTCATAGTCTCAAATCACAAGTAATAAGTCACAATCTTTCCTTATATCACCGCGGGAGCTTTTACATTTGGTTTTGAAAATCATCTTTCCGAAATAGCATCCCGCATTTTAGCCCACCTAATCATGCCACATGGCTTCTAGTAGATCCCCCACTAGCCACACGTATCAAGCCCACCTTATCTCAACGCATGTGTTTTAACTCCAAAACCTTATACCACCGCATGCGTATCAACATCACAACGTATCACAAATCGCACCTCAAGTTCCCAATATCACAACTTGCCAAAAGAAATCAACAATAACAGTAAATTCACAATAAGGAGCTCACAGCTCAACCACAATGTACATATAGTCTCAATAATAATAACTGGTAATGAACAACTCAACATGAATAGTACTCCACCACTTAACACTTTGCCTCAACACGAATCACAGCCTTTATAACTCAATGCCAATTTCAACAACAAGATATTCTAAGGGTAACAACTTCAAGTAAAGAGTTCAATGGTTAAATAATGAATACGGAGTAAAGGAAACAAGAGCTTCAACTAAACATGTAGAGCAATTAGCAAGTAAGAGATAAGACAAGTAGAACATGTGAAGATAGTCTAGAAATGATGACTATAACATGTTAAGATAACTCAATTAAGGCATGAAAAGAATCTACATGGCTAAAACCTGTAATTTTCGCATTTAGCCCATGTACGAACTCGTTACCTTGCGTACATGGATTTCACATATCACAATTATCACAACCAACACAAATCCTAAGGGAAAATTCCCTCACACAAGGTTAGGCAAGTCACTTACCTCGAAACACGCTAACTCAATCCACTAGAAGGCCTTTCCCTCGATTATCCAACTCTGAACGGCTCGAATCTAGCCAAAATAAATTAATACTATAAATATAAACTATAGGAAACTAATTCAAATAATGAAATTACGATCTTTGCAAAGAATTAAAAGTCAACCCAAAAGTCAACTCGAGCCTACGCTTCGGAACCCGACAAAAATTACAAAATTCGAACACCCATTCGATAATGAGTTCAACCATACAAGAATTACTCAAATCCGACCTCGAATCGCCTTTCAAAGCCTCAAACCTTATCCTAAGAAGTTTCTACCATTTCCCCCGATTTTCCAACTCAAACCACTAATTAAATGATGAAATTATCTATAGATTCATGTAAATTTACCAAAACCGAGTACCCCAATAATCTCTTTAAAAATCTTCCAAAGGTTTGCCTCACAACGATCTCTCTAAGACCAAATTATGAAATAAGAGATAAAACCTCGTTTTGAAATTTAAGTTTTGCTGCCAGTGACTCCTTATGCACGAACGAGGAAAATACCTCCCGTTCGCGAAGAAAAAAAATGATGCTGCCCAAATTTCCTCTTACGCGGACGCGATGACCAAAGCTCCCAAGCTTCGCGATCGCGAAGCCTCACTCACGGATGTGTAGACCAACCACGTGAGGTCCCCCCCCCTCCCCAGCCTCCATTTCCTCTTTGCGAATACGGCTCCCTGTCCGTGATCGCAGCGCACAAAATCCTGACCCTTCACGAACGCGTGACCTTCTTCGCGAACGTGAAGGGTAAATCTCTAGAAATCTCTGAAGACTCTACGCGAACTGGGGAACACCTTCGCGAACGCGTAGAAGGAAACCAGAATAGTAGAGAAACGAGAACTTCAGCAATCCTTAAGGTTCCGAAATGCGCCGAACATGGTCCGAATTACACCCGAGGCCTCCGGGACCTCAACTAAGCATACAAACAAGTCCTAAAACATCATACGAACATGCTCAAAGTGTCAAATCACATCAAACATTACTAGAACCACGAACCGCACATCGATTCAAGCCTAAGGAACTTATGAACTCTTGAATTCCAAAACTAATGTCGATTCATACCAAAACAACTCCGATTGACTTCAAATTTTGCACACAAGTCATAATTGACATGACAGACCTATTCCAACTTCGGAATTGGATTCCGACCTCGATACTAATAGAGTCAACTCCCGATCAAACATTCTAACCTTCCAAACCTTCAACTTTCCAACTTTTGCCAATTCACGCTGAAACTACTTACAGACCTCCAAATCAATATCCAAACACGGTCCTAAATCCAAAATCACCATACGGAGCTATTGGAACTGTAAAAACTTCATTCCGGAGTCGTCTACATAAAAGTCAAACTATGGTCAACTTAAATGTCCAACTTAGGAACTATGTGTCCCATTTCACTCCGGAACCCACCCGAAACCAAAACCAAACACCCCGGCAAGTCACATAATCACAATATACCATAGAGGAGGCATTAAATAG
This sequence comes from Nicotiana tabacum, assembly GCF_000715075.1. Lineage (NCBI taxonomy): Eukaryota > Viridiplantae > Streptophyta > Magnoliopsida > Solanales > Solanaceae > Nicotiana > Nicotiana tabacum. Next base: position 127,381,049 of record NC_134083.1, on the reverse strand, counting down.
GAGAATGGGAATAAAACATTCAAAATGACCGGCTGGGTCGTTACATCCTCCGCCTCTTAAAACAAACGTTTATCCTCGAACCAGTGTAAAGACATACCTGAAGTGGTGAAAATATGAGGATAACGGCTATGCATATCATACTCGGTCTCCCAAATTGCCTCCTCGACTGGTTGACCCATCACTGAACCTTCACTGAAGCAATGTTCTTTGACCCCAACTTTTGGACCTGCCTATCCAAAACGACCACCGGCTCCTCAACATAAGATAAATCCTTGTCCAACTGGACGGAGCAGAAATCCAACACATGAGATGGATTGTCATGATATTTTCGGAGCATAGAAACATGGAACACTAGATGAACTACAGCTAGACTAGGTGGTAGTGCAAGCCTGTAAGCCACCTCTCCAATTCTCTCAAGAATCTCAAAAGGTCTGATATAACTAAGGCTCAATTTGCTTTTCTTTCTAAACCTCATAACACCCTTCATGAGCGAAACCTGGAGCAAGACCCACTCCCCAACCATGAAAGAAACGTCGTGAACCTTCTGATCCGTATAACTCTTCTGTCTAGATTGGGCTATACGAAGTTGATCCTGAAACAATTTAACCTTTTCCAAAGCATCCTGAACCAAGTCTGTACCCAATAGCCTAGCCCCACTCAGATCAAACCAACCCACCAGAGACCGACACCGCCTCCCATACAAGGCCTCATACGGAGCCATCTGAATGCTCGACTGGTGGATCTTGTTATAGAAAAACTCCGCAAGCGGCAAAAACTGATCCCAAGAACCCCCAAACTCCATCAAACATGCACTGAGCATATCCTCCAATATCTGAATAGTGCGCTCGGATTACGACATCTGAGGGTGAAATGATGTACTCAAATTAACCCACATTCCTAACTCACTTTGTACTGCCCTCCAAAACCGCGATGTAAATTGCGTACTCCGGTCAGAGATGATGGATACCGGTACACCATGAAGTCTGATAATCTCTCGAATATAAACTTGAGCCAACTGCTCTGAAGAATAAGTAGTCACCACTGGAATGAAATGAGCCAACTTGGTCAATCTATCCACAGTCACCCATACTGCATCGAACTTCTTCCGAGTCTGTGGGAGCCCAACAACAAAATCCATAGTAACCCGCTCCCATTTTCACTTTGGAATCTCTAGCCTCTGAAGCAATCTGCCTCGCCACTGATGCTCATAATTCACCTGCTGGCAATTTAGGCACCGAGTTACATAATCCACTATGTCCTTCTTCATTCTCCTCCACCAATAGTGCTGCCTCAAGTCCTGATACATCTTGGCGGCACCCGGATGAATGGAGTATCGTGAACTGTGGGCCTCTTGAAGAATCAACTCATGCAAACCATCTACATTGGGCACACACAGTCTGCCATGCATTCTTAATACACCGTCATCCCCAATAGTGACCTCCTTGGCATCGTCATGGTTAACCGTGTCCTTGAGGACAAACTGGTGGGGCTCATCATACTTACGCTCTCTGATACAATTATAAAGAGAAGTCTGAGAAACCACACAAGCCAAAACTCGACTCGGCTCTGAAATATCCAATCTAGCAAACTAGTTGTCCAAGGCCTGAACATCCAATGCTAATGGCCTCTCTGCTGCCGGTAGATATGCTAAACTGCCCAAGCTCTCCGCCTTGCGACTCAAGGCATCAACCACCACATTGGCCTTCCCGGGATGATAGAGAATGGTGATATCATACTCCTTAAGAAACTATAACCACCTCCGCTGACGCAAGTTAAGATCCTTTTTTTTTGAATAGATGATGTAGACTCCGGTGGTCGGTATAGACCTCACAAGGGACACCATACAAATAGTGCCGCCAGATCTTCAAGGCATGAACAATAGCTACTAACTCAAGGTCATGGATTGGATAGTTCTTCTCATGTACCTTCAGCTGTCTAGACACGTAGGCAATCACCCTAACGTCTTGTATCAACGTCGTGCTGAGACCAATATGCGACGGATCACAGTACACAGTATAAGACCCAGAACCCGTAGGCAACACCAACACTGGGTTATAGTCAAAGCAGTTTTGAACTTTTGAAAGATCTCCTCACACTTCTCGGTCCACCTGAACGGAGCACCCTTCTGGGTCAATTTGGTCATAGGTGTAACAATAAATAAGAAACCCTCTACGAATCGACGGTAGTACCCTGCCAAACCAAGAAAACTCCAGATCCTCGTAGTTAAAGACAGTCTGGGCCAACTCTGCACTGCTTCAATATTCTTCGGATCTACATTAATCCCCTCACTCGATACTATATGAACCAAAAATGCCACTGAATCAAGCTAGAATTCACACTTTGAAAAATTTGCATACAACTTCTTTTCTCTCAAGGTCTGAAGCACGGTCCTCTAGTGCTGCTCATGATCCTCTCGACTCCAGGAGTACACCAAGATGTCTTCAATAAACACAATGACGAATGATTCAAGATAGGGATGGAATACACTGTTCATCAAATGCATGAATGCTACTGGGACGTTGGTCAACCCAAATGATATCACAAGGAACTCGTAAAGGCCATATCGAGTCCTGAAGGCAGTCTTCGAGATATCTGGCTCCCGAATCTTTAACTGACGATAGCCTGAACGCAAGTCAATCTTTGAGAACACTCTGGCACCCTGTAACTGATCAAATAGTTCGTCGATGCGTGGAAATAGATATATGTTCTTCACGATAACCTTGTTTATTTGTCGATAATGAATACACATGCGCATAGAACCATCCTTCTTCTTTACAAACAAGACTAGAGTACCCCCAAGGCGACACACTAGGCCGAATGAAGTCCTTATCAAGTAACTCGTGCAGCTGCTCCTTTAATTCCTTCAACTCTGTTGGGGTCATACGATATGGTGGAATAGAGATGGGCTGAGTGCCTAGTAATAAATCAATACCAAAATCAATATCCATATCGTGCGACATGCCCGGATGATCAGCCGGAAATATATCTAGATAATCTCTCACTACTGAAACTTACACGTCGATAAGAGTGTCAACACTGACATCCCTCACGTAGGCTAATACGCATCACATCCCTTACCAACCATCCACTATGCCTTATGAAAAGACACCGCCCGGATAGGAACATAATCTAAAGTACCCCTCAACTCCAACCACAGCAAACCTGGCATAGCCAACGTCACCATCTTGGCGTGACAATCAAGAATAACATGATAGGGCAACAACCAGTCCATATCCAAGATAACGTCAAAATCTACCATACTGAGCAACAATAGATTAGCTCTGGTCTCAAAACCACCAATAACAACTAAACACGATTGATACACACGGTCAATAACAAATGGAATCTCCCACAGGCATGGACACATAGACAGGAGAACTCAAAGAATCACGGGATATACCCAAATATGGAGAAAAGTAAGATGATACATAGGAATAAGTGGAGCCTTGATCAAATAAGACTGATGCATCTCTATGCTAAATTGCAACAATACTTGTGATAACTGAGTCAGATACAACTGCCTCCGTCCTAGCAAAAAGAGCATAATATTTGGCCTGGCCTCTCCCTCTAGGGTGACCTCTAACTGCCCGACCTCCACCTCTAGCTGGCTGTGCAGGTAGAGTGGTAACTGGTGTGGTAACCACGGCCTGAGAAGCCTGAGGACCCTATGGAATACGTGGGGCCTGAGTAGTCTGTGGAGGTGCACCCCTCCTGAGTCTGGGGAAATCCCTCACCATATGACGAGTGTCACCACACTCAAAACATGCCCTAGGAGGACGTGGCCACTGGAACTTGCTCGAGCCTGGTCGGTTGGATTGACCGCTGAAAGCACCCCGTGAAGGAGGTGCACTAGATAATGGCGGTGCATAATAGGGGACCTAAGGCCTAGGAGTGGCTAGAATACTGCTGGAAGCTGGAAGCGCTGAATGAATTTGGCGGCTCACATAGCCCCTACCTTGACGGGCTACAACTGGGGAACGAGCACCACTTTATGTGCCAGAATCTCGAGGCCTCTTGGCCTCCCTCTCCTCTCTCTCCCGAACCCACATACCCTTCAATCTCCTAGCGATCTCCACTACCTGCTGGTATGGGATGTCCATCTCCAACTCTCGGGCCATGCTAAATCTGATACCAGGGTTGAGCCCCTCGATAAATTGACTAACTCTCTTTCTGACAGTAGCAAGCAAGGTTGGTGCATGCCTGGACAAATCACTGAACCGGATTGCATACTCCGATACGGTTATAAATGTTACACCCTATATTTTTGTACGTAAAAATACGTCGTAAGCAAACTAATGTAGGACCAAAAATGAGATAATATTTAAAAGTATATAAAGTAAGTTAATCATGTTACCTCTGAGGTTACAAATATTGAAGATCATGAACAACAAGTACAAAGAGGGTTGGACAGTTCAGAAGCTAAAGCAATTAAATAAAACAATGTTTCGTCGAAAGTCGACAAGTTGGAAATGTTATAACATGTACCTTTGGGGTGAGACTAGGGTGATTAACATGATAAGGAGATTATATTATGATTTATATTAGTCGTATGACATCCGTGTGTTATGTTTTGAAGTCAAGCGAGTTGTGGAACAAAAGTCGATGAAAGTCATCACAAGTTACATTCATAAGTTTTACTGAAACTTTGGGTCAAATGTAACTGCAATGTTCTCCCAATATACTTAGAGTTATGGGGTGTTCCACCCATCAAATTAAAGATCTATGAGTCTATTTTCCAACTCATTAAACCGTTTGTCAATACGACATCGGAGTAGAGAGATATGGGCATTTTTGTGATACTGCACAAGCTGCTAGGTGACAAGTAGGTGTGTCACCTACTTGCTTAAATGAGAGCCCAAAAAATGGGCCATTTCGGGTCGTCCAAAGAGGCCTTTTAAGGGCCTATTTTCTTCATATATTAGACTTAAAATAGAGCATAATAACCAGACATAAGCTCTACAAAGAATCCTCCCAAAAATTTCCCACAAACCCTAATTGATTTTCTCTCCCTTTCAAGTTCTAATTGGAGGTAAAACCTAGAGTTTGAAGAACCAAGATAAGAGCTGAGTTATCCAACAAATAAGGTGAGTTTACTGTTCTCTTTCATCCAATTTTTCTTCTATAAATTCATGTTAAGTCGTTCTATACTTGTAAGAACTCACGGGACGGTGATCGGAAGCCGTGAGTTCGAGTTATTCATTTGTAGCGGACTGTTTTGTGGACTGTTTTGTGTTGCTGTTGGGCTGCGTGTTTTACTACTGTTTTGTGGAGTTTTGGAGGAGGAAGGGGATGTAGAAACACCATATAAATGTAGGATGGTTGGCTGGTCGTTCGTCATAACATTTCCGGGTCGTTTGACACTACTACGGTGGTCGTTTTGTGTATGAAGAGATTGGGGTGTGTTGGGCTGTTTTGTAGTATTTGATGGCATATATAGGGCTGAAAAATGGTGTATATATGTTGTTATTGTTCTCTTCTTGTATTGTTGGTGTTATCTTGAATTTGGAGGAAGTAAGGATTATAGGGGAGATGCTGCCCGTTTTAATACAAAATAAGTTTGTCGTTCGTTGTGCGATAGTTGTACCTTTCGTAACTTAAAGATAGTATTATTATCATTCTTGTAGATTAAGGTGCGAAGAGGTGAGTTCAACTTGGTGATTGGAAAGATTGTGATAAGGTATGTTAAGGCTAAGCCTTCCTTCATTTTGGCATGATCTCGTAGCTACATGTGTTAGTAATGAGACAAAAAGAGAAGTTCATATTCATGAATTTATTCACACTATTCTAGTCTCATAAGTTTCAATATTATTCCTTATCGAGACTCTATATTCAATTTTAGTATTGTCTTCTTCCAGTCAAGAGAGAAGCAAGCCTATATATACAGTATTACAGTATTTTCATTACCATCGAGCTATAATCGATGGGCATGCCCCTATTGGGCAACCTCTGATCAGATGGTAAGTTATATATACCGAGCCTACTGTGGCCGAGCGCCTATGAGCGAGCCCAGTATGGCCGAGCGCCTATGAGCGAGCCTACTACGGCCGAGCATTTACACGTACCGAGCCTTATAGGGCCGGATATTTATTTTACTTAATATATTGAGAGAGTTGAGTCAGTATCAGCAGGTAAGTATATCTCCAGACCATCTTTGACTCCCAGTTAATTTTAGTTATCATATTATCAGTTCAGTTTCAGCTTTCAGTTATTTTATTGCCTTACATACTCGGTACATTATTTCGTACTGACGTCCCTTTTTTGGGGGCGCTGCATTTCATGCGTGCAGGTTCAGACAGACAGACGGGTAGACCTCCTCAGTAGGTGTTTCCCGAGTTCAGCCTGATCGGTAAGCTCCACGTCTTTCGGAGTTGCCAGGTCTAGAGTTTTTGTGTACATCTTATGTATATCTGTATATATGTTATGGGTAGGTCGGGGCCCTGTTCCGATCATAGTACATCTATCAGTAGAGGCTTGTAGACATATCCTGTTGGTTAGTGCAGTATGTTGGGTTTGTAGGCCTGGTATGTATAATTTGGTGGTTTGTCAGCTGTAGTAGCTATGACGGCCTTTTCAGCCTAGCTTTATATTGATGTTTAGTTAGCGCTAGTTTCCATTCAATTTTATATTTTGCTTCGAAAATTGTCTTGCAAGGTGGCCCCATGGCCAAAGTATGACATTATGTGTTCAGAGTCCCTTAGTCGCAATTTGGTATGCCAGGTTAGGTGAGGCACCGGGTGCTTGTCTCGCTCCTAGGTTCGGGGCGTGACAATAAAACCCTGGCGCAACTGCTCAAACTATGCGCACCATGCATCCCAAACACTCAGGGGAACAAACTCCCTCATGAACATCTCTTAGAACTGAGCCTAGGTGAGTGAAGCTGCCTCGGCCTGGCAACCCAACTCATACATCCGCCCCTACTGATAAGCTGCTCCCTTAAGCTGGAACCTAGTGAAAGCAAACCCACTCGACTCCACAATACCCATAGTGCGGAGGATATTGTGGCACTCCTCAAGGAAACCCTGGGCATCCTCTGAAGCCAAACTGCTGAAAGTAGGAAGGTGGTACTTCATGTACCTATCGAGCCTGATCTGCTCCCCTCAGAAGCTGCGGCCCTAACCTCGAGCTAAATAAGGATAACTGGTTATACTGGTATGACCTCTGGGACCTGGTCAACCTGGACCCGATGCTCTGGGGTACGGGCTGCGGGCGTTTGTGCTCCTTCCCTGGCCTGATATGTGGCAGGAGAATGTTGGATCAACCTTGCCTGAGCCAGAGTGCCAAACATGCTCAAAACCTAGGCGAGGGTCTCCTGAAATGCTGGGGCAGTAACAACCACATCAAATGCATGTCCTCAAACTGGAGCTACTAGTGGCTCCTCTTTAGCAGTTCGGGCCAGTGCTCTGCTTGCACCACGTGCCCATCCTCGGCCTCTACCCCGGCCCCAGCCTCTCGCAGCTCTAGTAGGGGGCGCGGGTATCTGATCATCAGATCTAGCCGTGCGTGTCCTCACCATCTGTGAGAGAATAGAAAGACAGAGATTTAGAATTTTGAAGCCAACAAATTCGCACGATAAGGAATCAAAGAAGTGAAACTTTTCCTAATAGTTCCATAGCCTTCCGAAGATAAGTACAAACGTCTCCGTATCGATATGTGAGACTCTACTAAACTTGCTTATGACTCAAAACACCTACGAACCTAGAGCTTTGATACCAACTTGTCACAACCCAAATTTCACTCCGTAGGATGTCATGACAGCACCTAGCCTCTAAGACTAGGTAAGCCTAACAAATATGCGGAAATATCTGAAATATCAAAATAATGTCTCAAAACTCAAAAACTATATAGGATAAACTTCACTGCTCAACATATACAATTTCCCCAAAACCTGGTGGTATCGAGTCACAAGCTCTACAGCGGTGTCGTAGCCAACCCTATACAACTATAACTAATAAAAGAAGGAAAGTTTAAAGGTAGATGGAGGGTGACTCTGAGGCCTGCGGACGCTAGCAGGTGTACCTTGAAATCTCCGAAAAACTAAAATCCCGCTAATGCTTGGGCTGGTAGGAAGTACTTGTATCTGCACAAAAGATGTGCAAAAGTGTATCATGAGTACACCATAATGGTACTTAGTAAATACCAAGCCTAACCTCGATAGAGTAGTGACGAGGTCAGATCAAGGCCCTAATGGAATAAATAAGAAGAATGAACAAATGTAAGGCAGTATAATAATGACAGCAATGACATTGAAACAACAAATAGCATATCAAAGTTAGCTACACGGAACTAAAGCAATAAGATCAACACGGCGAAAATAATTAATAATATGCTAGGGAAACAACAACCAAAGACAAATGCAACAAATTAAGAAATACAAACAAGAGTCACTACCGAGGTACCGCCTCGTAGTCTCAAATCAGTAGAAATAAGCCACAATCTTTCCATATATCACTGCGGGAGCATTTAGATTTAGTTCTGAAAATTATTTTCCCGAAATAGCATCCCGCGTTTTAGCCCACCTTATCACACCGCATGGCTTCTAGTAGTTTCCCTAGTAGCCACGCATATCAAGCCCACCTTATTTTACCACATGCATTTCAACCCCAAAACTTTATACCACTACATGCGTATCAATATCACAACGTATCAAAAATCACACCTCAAGTGCCCAATATCACAACTTTCCAAAAGAAATGAACAATAATATTATTTTCACAATAAGGAGCTCACGGTTCAACCACAATGTACACAGAGTCTCAACAATAACAATCGGTAATGAACAACTCAACAAGAATAGTACTCCACCACATAACACTTTGCCTCAACACGAATCACGGCCTTTATAACTCAATGCCAATTTCAACAATATGATATTCTAAGGGTAACAACTTCAAGTAAAGAGTTCGACGAAAATAATAAATATGGAGTAAAGGAAACAAGAGTTTCAACTAAACATGTGGAGCAATTAGCAAGTAAGAGATAAGACAAGTTGAACATGTGAAGATAGACTAGAAATGATGACTATAACATGTTAAGGTAGCTCAATTAAAGCATGAAAAGAATATATTAGCTAAAACCAACAAATTTCCACATTTAGCCCATGCCTACACTCGACACCTTGCGTACACGGCTTTCACACATCACAGTTATCACAAACAACACCAATCCTAAGGGAAAATTCTCCCACACAAAGTTAGGCGAGTCAATTAACTCAAAAGATGCTAACTCAATCCACTAGTAGGCCTTTCCCTCAATTATCCAACTCTGAACGACTCGAATCTAGCCAAAAAAACTTCATACTATAAATATAAACTATAGGAAACTAATTCAAATAATAAAATTACGATCTTTACAAAGAAATAAAAAGTCAACTCGAAAAGTCAACCAGGGCCCATGTCTCGAAACCCGATAAAAATTACAAAATAACGAGTTCAACCATACAAGAATTACTCAAATCTGACCTCAAATCGCCTTCCAAATCCTCAAATTTTAGCCTAAGAAGTTTCTACCATTCTTTTCCCAATTTTCCAACTTAAATCACTAATTAAATAATAGAATTATTAATAGATTCATGTAAATTAACCATAACCAAGTTAGGAATTCTTACCCCCATAATCTCTCTGAAAATCTCCCGAAAATTCTCCTCCCACCGAGTGCTCTAAGTCCAAATTATGAAATAAGAGATAAAACCCTCGTTTTGAAATTTAAGTTCTGCTGTCAGTGATTCCTTCTTCGCGAACGCGGAAAATGCCTCGCGTTCATGAAGCACAAAAATATTGTTGCCCAAATTTCCTCTTACGCAAACGCGAGAGTCCACTCGCGAACGCGATGACCAAAGCTCCCAAGCTTCGCAATCGCGAAGCCTCACTCACCGACGCATGAGGTCCCCCCCCCCCCAGCCTGCCTTTCCTCTTCGTTAATACGGCTCCTTGTCCGCGATCGGAGTGCACAAAATCTTGAGCCTTTGCGAACGTGTGGCCTTTTTCGCAAACTCGAAGGGTAAATATCCAGCAATCACTGAAGACTCTACGCGAACGCGAGAACACCTTCGCGATCGCGTAGAAGGAAACCAGACCTGTAGAGAAACCAGAACTACAACAATCCTTAAGGTTCCGAAATACGACGAACATGGTCCGAATTACACCCGAGGCCCCCAGGACCTCAACCAAACATACCAAAAGGTGCTAAAACATCATACAAATATGCTTGAAGCGTCAAATCACATCAAACAATATTAGAACCACGAATCGCATATCGATTCAAGCCTAAGGGACTTATGAACGTCTGAATTCCAAAACTAATGTCAATTCATAACAAAACAACTCCGATTGATTTCAAATTTTGCACACAAGTCATAATTGACATGAAGGACCTATTTCAACTTTCGGAACCGGATTATGACCCCAATATGAATAAAGTCAATTCCTAGTCAAATTTTTCAACCTTCCAAATCTTCAACTTTCCAACTGCCAATTCACGCTGAAACGATCTACAGACCTCCAAATCAATATCCGGACACGCTCCTAAGTCCAAAATTACCATACTGAGCTATTGGAACTGTCAAAACTCTATTCCGTAGTCGTCTACACAAAAGTCAAATTACGGTCAATCTTTTAACTTAAAGCTCCAATTTAGGGACTTTGTGTCCCATTTCACTCCGGAACCCACCCGAAACCAAAACCAAACACCATGGTAAGTCACATAATCACAATATAGTATAGAGGAGGCATTAAATAGGGGATCGGGGCTAAAACACTAAAAACGACCGTCCGGGTCGTTAGACTTACCAAAACTAGCTAAGCACATATAAAAATTACAAACCCACATAAATAAGGTTCTTTCTCTCCAAGAATCACACATAAAGATCTCTTTTATATTATTAGCGTGATCAACAATATTAGATGCAAGACGGAAAGGAAATTTCATGGATGAGGTAGCAAACAAGGTGATGAAATATTAAAAAATATATACAAGATTCCAAAAATCTAAGCAAAATTAATATTTTTTAATGGGTATTATTTGAAAAATTCAAGAAAAAAAAATTTTCAATGGGTATAGTTGAAATTCATTGAAAATGTATAGACGGTCAATATACAAATTTTGAGGAAGATTGGAAGTGATTTGGACTGATTTGATATCAAAATCATAGTTAAAATCGAGTTCAAAAAAATCTTCTGCGACACATGTATCTCACACGCAGGTATATTATGGATACACAAATGATACACAGTGTGATACACATATCATTTTTTTTCATGTTTCATCTTCTACTTCGAATTTTCAATTCAAACCACCTCAAAACTCCGTCAAATCATCCCAAAATTGAGATTCAAACTCCTTAAGATGTACCCAATCTATTCTAATAACACCTACTCAAAAGAAAGCAAAGATTTGACCTCTTTTGACTACAAATAGCTAATTGGCTAATATTGATCATATTTGGCTAATATTAGTAATATTTAACGAATTGACCAATTTTTGTAATAACCTACTTATAAATAGACATAGCTGGTAATTTTTTCGGTATTATTTAGTGTTCCTCATTTAACATAGGAAAAATACATAAGATGTATCATGTACTTGTCCAGAAAAGTTAGTTTCACACTTAATATTTGCGGGCGTCCTATTTCCATCATATCCTTGTCCAAAGTGAATTTTATACCACCTTGTGAAGAATAATATCACTTTCATGGTGTGAGGTGGTCCACACGTGCGTGCCACGTCAACTCAAAAATACAAGAAATATTTTTTATTATTATTTTTTCTTTTTCCTTTTCATTCACATATTTTTCCCTCTTTCTTCCCTAGCGACCACCAAAAACTCCATTATCGACGTGCTTTTTGCAGCTTGATGCTTCTTTCTTTTGTTTTATTTTTTTTTTGGTTACAAGTTCAATAATTATGAATTTAAATTTATTATTAGTCGTATTTGGACCAATTCCCACACTGCACAAACGTATTTGCAGATGAGCAACCAAAACGCCACCACCAACTTCATAGGTGGAGCGTGCATTTTTAGGCACCAATTTTCAGGCAGAATAATTGATAATAATCTAACTGGTGAAGTTTGCTTAATATTGGCTCTTTACTTTGTTGTGCATCGTAATTGAATCCTTTTATCGTAATTGAATCCTTTTAAAAAATGATGTGACAGCATGTGTTGTGTCAGTTGGAGTAACTCTTCGAAATATCAGAATATTCTTAAAATCAAGAATTTTTCTCCACACTTGATCAAGAAATTCTTGGATCTGTCAAGGCATTCTTAAACTTTATGAATGTTTCATGGTTATTAACAAGGCGTGTCTTAACTGTGAGGGTGCTTGGGTAAACTTATATGAAGAAAGAAATAGTTGTAAGGATGAAGAAGAAAGGAAAATGAAGAAGAAGTAAGTGGGTATTGAGATGGAGAAGAAAGGGGGAGGGGGCGCTGAAGATGAAGAGAAGAGGGCAAGAAAATCTGCTTTTGCCTAGAAAAAATATTATATTTTCTTTAAATTTGGCAATACATGACTCCGCCTTTATTTTTTTTTATTTTTTTTGTTGCATCAGCTTTTTGGGTGGCATTAAATAGATTTTAGACAAGAATAGGAGAAATTGGCACCCCATCACAACATATAATAAGAATTGACAAAATTTTGGCCTTAGATTGTGTTTGCAAAGGAGCCCAAAAAAATTGGTATTGTATAGCCAAATTTCAAAAAACCTTACTTCCATATTTATTCTCTCTCCCCATAACCCCCTCTATCTCTCTGTCATCTTACTCTCCCTCTCTCCCCCATATTTCTTTTCTCTCTCTCATGGTTTAGGGAATATTATTGCAAATCATACGTAAAAAATAACTGAGATGAACAATAAATGGATCGTATTCCACTTCTGTATCCTTTGTTACAATTGTTAGTTGTAATACACAGCACCTATGACCTATGTAATGTATATCCCCATGTATAACAGTATATATTCATGTATATCAAAGTCCACTTCTTCCAGGCATAAATTTTATCAATTGTCAATAACGATTTATAAAAACATTTTATAAAAAAAGGAACACTGAACATAGAATGTAGTGACCAAATCTATGTAGAGAACACAATGAAGATTTCAATAGTGATCCCAAGATCGAGAAATTTTTAAAAAAATTCGAAGTAGAATGCAACAGCCAAAGTTTTGAAGAACAGAAAATGAGAACAATTACAACAGTGATTCCCATTCTCCCAGTACAGATGTAGGCATGCCACCAAATATGTGAAGAAGGAGAGGAGGAGGAGATTTCAACCTAAAAAGGGTTTATAGGATAAATGTTTTGGGAAGAGAGATGGAAAGAAATTCAGATGAAAAAGGAAAATAGAGAGAATACCAAATTTATGAAACTACTTTTAAGGTGGCAACATATTACCAAATTTTTAGGTCAAAAAGTCAATATGCAATTAGATGCCATTAATTGAAGATTTGGCTATTCTATGCCATTCTGTGGGCTCACTTGTCATGAGGTGTTAATTTCCTGTAAAGGTTAAGTCAGAAATTTTCGGACAAGTATAGGGTCCATGTAATATATTTTCCCTTTAACATATACACACTTTGTTCAGAAAGTTTAATTAATACCCATTAATCAATAATTTCATACTACTTCTCAGCTTTTACTTCTTCTTTCTTCTAAAGTAAGCTAGCCAACCCAGTGTTAGTTCAAATGTGTGTTCGAGGAGTAATGTCGCATTGTGCGGGATGAAAGGTCACTCCTATAAGGAAGAGTTTGAACTTTTAATAGGATTCGAGCTACCACGATATAAGGACGAAAAAACAAGAAGCTATCGTGAATCATGGGAAAGATCTACTGAAGAAGCTACGCAAGAATAGAAGGCTCTGATTTAAGGAACTGAAAACGGAAGCATCTTGAAATTAATGCAAATCTGATTAATACAACATATAAAGCTTGAAAACATTGGTAAATCACTATTATCGCAAAATGAATTTCTCAGATTTGTTGTTATTTTGATAAATTAATGATTGAGATTTATTTTTTATGATATTTGAAATTTATATTTCAAATTTGAGCTCATTTGAAGTAGATTGGGCATTAAATCATGTGTTGGATTGTTGAAATTTGAAAAGCAAGTTTATGTTTCAGAACATAAGATTCAATGTCTAAAGCTGTATTGAAAAGTAAGTTTATGTTTCAGAACATAAGATTCAATGTCTAAAGCTGTATTGAAGAGATAGAACTACTTAAGATTTGAATTTTTGAAATTGCATTTAAAAGATAGAAGAACTTAAGATTTGATATTTGAAATTGCATTGAAGAGATAGAACTATTTAAGATTGGAATTTCTAAAGTTGAATTTGAAAGATAGAAGAACTTAAGATTTATTTTCGGAAGTTGCATCGAATAGATAGAACTACTTAATATTCGAATTTTCTGAAGTTGCATTTGAAAAATAGTAGAACTTAAGATTTGATTTCTGAAGTTACATTGAAGAAATAAAATTATTTAAAATTCAAATTTTCTAAAGTTGCATTTGAAAAATAAAAGAACTTAAGATTTAATTTTTGAAATTAAATTGAATAGATATAACTACTTCATATCCCAGCGAGTAAATTTTAAAAAAATTTGTACAATGAGAGTATAACTTTAGTGACGAACTCAAAAATGGATACGTGAAAATGTTCCCTTGACACATTGACTCGCGGGCAACTTTATAAATGCGACGGTCCGGTTTCAAATCGGTTCATTTGACACCATTAGTTATTGTTCTTTCTTTCATTTTATGTGATCTTTTACTATTTGAGAGTTAAATAATTTTAACTTTACTGCAACTTTCTTACACATTTTCTAAATATCTTTTCACAACAAAATGTTATGATTGTATAATACTTTGGGTAGTTCCTAAAGAGGAAAAAACTTTATTTCAAAGAAGACTGATAAATGCGCTTTATAAAGTGTAGTTCCTAATTATGATTTATAATGCTTTTGACTAGTTCCTTAACAGGAAAACAATTTATTTCAAAAAAGAATGAATCAATGTCCATATTTCACAACAAATTTGATGTGCCGACTCTCTTTACAGTTTCAAACCTGTTATTCCTAAGAATAATTAAAGAACTAACTATTTACACTGTTATAGCGCTGAATAATCTTCATAAACGTATATTAAGAAGGAACAGAAGTCAGAATCAGCGTAGGCAAAAATCAAAAGAAACAAAAATAGAAGAAAAGAGAAAGTGGAAGATGCACACTTATGCTTGCCACCTTATCTTGTATGATTGTATATCATTAGATCAAAATGAAAATGACACCAACCCACCACGTTTCTAAAGTTTCAACGAAGTGGGCTCCTCCCAAAATGATTATCCTCTTTAAAAATCAACATTTTGTAGAAAAAAAGAAGAGTTAAAAGGATAAAGAAAGTAAGGCACTATTGTTATTCAAACCTTTTGCACCACAATGAACATATTCCTAGTTGGCTCCAACCTAGACAACTGGTGCCTAATAGGAAATATACAAATCCAATATCATCTCTCTCTTTTTTTTTCTTTTCTTTCTTTGGGGGGGGGGTGGGTGGGGGTGTGATCAAGAATAGAAAAAAAAAGTCAGAATTTTCTAATTTCTGTAGATCTAAAATTGCACCAAAATTTCAAAACAAGATATTTTTCTGTGAATAGATTATATTTAAGTTATATAATACTGCTCTGGCCTCTGTGTAAAAGTCTTTTATTGTAAGAATAGTTTATCATATTATTGCTGGTTATTTGTTATTCTAATTCTTCAACGGGGTCCTAATACCCCCTCAATTATTTTAAAGCAGAATATACGCCCTTGGGGTTTTTTAGTATAATTGTGAAATATCTCATGAGATTAGTTATCCCATTTTTAATATGGGATAGCTAATCCCACCATTTTATAGATCATTTGGTACGCGAGATAAGGTGTGATAAGATGGAATAAAGTGTGGTACTAAATTTATACTATGTTTGGTTGATGGTACAAATTTATTCCGGAGTAAGTTTATACTATCTATCAAATATAGTATAAACTTAGTCCTAGACTGTAATGACCCGGCTGGTCGTTTTGTTTATTGTAGCCTCGTTCCCCTATTTATTGCTTCTTCTATATTCATATGTGGTTATGTGACT